>NC_140559.1:64496733-64524233 GCF_057381845.1 Rhamphochromis longiceps | reverse complement strand
ATGTTTACCAGCAACAAGTTCTTGGTTAGCTTCCAAAAAGTAGCTCTGCGTGGCTCACTGTTATTATCCGTGAGCTTTCTTCTGTTTCTCTTTCTCTGAATCAATTCATTTGATGAACTCCCCTTTCGGAGCCCAATTATTGGTAACCATGGAGGCCTGATGAAACCGGTCTGACGACACAAATGTTTCCTGAGAACACAAAGGGCCTTTTGTTTAGCTGATCTCCCAGTCAGTACTGAAAGGCAGATCAGCATGCGAGCCTGTTCTGCTAGGCTTACGATGAAAGGGCAAAGGGGTGAGGTGTATTGATAGAACTGTTGGGATGGACATGTCAGGGTCTTACAATGTGTGTGTGTCTGTGTTTTGGTTTTTGTTACTGTGGCTGGTTTGATGTTTTTCTTTGCTGGTGTCAAATCTCTTGATTCACTCCCTCCTTCCTGTGTGGAACAAACAAAGAGAAGAAAGAAGTTGTAAAGTCCATTTACTATAGGGTTTATTTAGACTTTCTATGATTTCTACTGTGTGCCTGTTAGCAAAACATGCCATGAAGGAATATTTGTCCCATCTGACATACTAATAGTAGTTTTTCAGGCCTGATTACTGGCAGATCTATTAGATCAAGTTGAAGTAGGCTAAAAGTAGGCTAAAAGTAGGCTAAAAGCAACACATCATGACATAGTCTAAAGAAACTGCTGAGAAACAGAGTTATTGATATTAGTCTGGAACGGGTTACAAAGCCACTTCTAAGGTTTTGGAGCTATTATCCTCAAGTTGAGGAAACTTGGAACAACCTGTGGTCAGTTGTGAACCTTCCCGAGAGTGGTTGGCCTGCCATTATTATGTTGCATTGGCAACCCACTGACAAGGTCACAAAAGAACCCAAAACATCTAAAGAACTGCAGTCTTCACTTGCCTCATTTGGTGTCAGTGTTCATGATTCAGCAACAACAAAGAGACCAAGCAAAAATTGCATTTATGGAAGCATTCCAAGGTTAAAACCACTGCTGACCAATAAGATCACAAAATTACTTTTTCAGATAGGGCCAGGTAGGTTTGGATTTTATTCCCCCTTAATACATGAAGTCCCTGTTAGTATTGACTCAGGTTGTAGTACTCTAATATGATTTGTTTGATGATTTGAAACACTGAATTGTATGCCCTCATATTGCTCAAGATAGCAAATGGCTCAATAGAGAGTAGAGTAAGAAGACAATCCTACCTGCCAGGAAATTATGAATTTAAAACCTGTTTCAGCGTTGAGACTCAGAACAAAGAAAAACAAATGAGAATGTTATATTTATATCTTTGTGTCACAGTCAGAGTGTTGAGTTGGATATTTTTGGATCAAAGCACTGTTTTCTATTTTAGCAATGAAATCTGACATTGCACATAAGATTTTTAGGTGTTTATTAGTCATGAGATACAAGTATAAGATATGAATAAAGGGCTCATAGAAATTAAACAAATCACTTTGGATTTTATCAACCTTATAAGCAGTTTTCTACCATATATTAGGAGTATTACTCCAAACACATATCTTCTACAGTATAATCTAATATCGTTTTCTGTGTCCCTGTGTGTGCCCCCTCCAGTGTTTCAGCAGCAGGCTGTCCACAGCCCTCTGGAGCAACAGAAGCAGAAACAGAAGCAGGGTAGCAGTGGAGGACCTGTCGCCTGCCAGAACTGTGGAAAGCCCTGCAAAGGGGAGGCACTCCGAGTTCAGAATAAACACTTTCACATTAAGTGTTTCATCTGCAAAGGTATGTAACACCAAATCAGAGCCACAGCCAAGACATAATGCAGATGCATGAACTGCACAATGAGATGGGATGTTACAAAAATGTTTTTGCAATATTGTGTGTGTTAATGTGCATATTGCAGCACATATCCTGGTCAATAGTCACTCCAAGAATCCTCACAGCATTACTGGAGGCCAGGGTAATGCCAGCAATAGTATCTAGTTAGACACCGTGTGGCTGAGATTTAGAGGACTGAATAAAAAAGCATTGGTTTATCGTTTTTCTATGTACTGTGATAGCACATCTACAGTTGAGCAATACAGTCATTATTAATGGATTGGTCAAAGCTAACCAGCTGTGTGTGTGTGTGTGTGTGTGTGTGTGTGTGTGTGTGTGTGTGTGTGTGTGTGTGTGTGTGTGTAATTGAGGGGTAGGGTGGGAGTGAGGGGATTTTTTTCTTTGTACATATAATCTGGGAGGGTAGCTGCAAGTGTCAGAAACTTGAAATGTGAGCATGTTCCATTTGTGTGTATGTGTGTGCTTGTGGGTGGGTGGTGGATGTTTTTGTTTTTTCTTTTCACATGTGACTTTGAGTGTGTATTTTCACCACTCCCAGGCCAGACTCCCAGCTCGATTCTTGTGTCAGACTGCTGTTGTTGTCAACACACGCTCCGGTTGCTAGGCAATGGTTGGGGTCACTAAAGTGTCGGCAGCTTCCTGGAGTTTAATCTTACACTGACCAGCAGACTCCCTGTCTGTACATTTACGCCCCGCCATTACCACTACCTCCATCTTTAACTCTGTTATCAGGTGATAAAGTGGCAGTGTTTGCATTGCCATCACAAGATTATAAGTGTACTGCACTCAGTGGTCAGCTTGTTTTTGTTTAACTTAACAGATGATTCCTTTTTATTGCATGTTGTAGCTTAGATTTAGCATTTAGTTGTAGCATAGTTTTGGCCATTATTGTTGTGTAGACCAACACTGCATATTATGGTGCATGCTACAGACTACTGTATTTATAGCCTGTATGGCACAAAATAGTTAATAAAAATGTCATCTTTGTGGCTATTAATTTAAAAAGTCTGATTTGTCAATAATGACAGCATCTATTAAGCTGTCACGCTTTACTGATTGAGCTGTTCCTTCATGAAGAGCTTTTATGATTGGTTTGAAAAAAATGAGCAAATTGAGGTGATTCATGCCAAGTATTCAGTGAGTATGCTAATACCAACACACAACAGTCAGAGGAGCTATGTAAGGGTTCTCTTTACCCCACCCAAAAGTGCTTGGCGGTTCCTCCCATCTATAAATCTAAAGCATGACCACAGTAATTCGATTTCCAACGAATCTGGCCTGTTAAATGTGCTGATTATCCCAGCATTGTGAGCCCTAGGTGGGGAGTCAGGTTCGGTTAGTTATTAAAACTTCCAGATGTGGAATGATAGGAGTTTGAAACGTTTGAGTATGCCAATAAAATAAACCATAGCAGGCTTAGTGGCAATGGCGCTTGTCAATCCGCAGTTGGAAATTTAACATCAAAGAAAAGAGGAGACACCCAAAGGAGTGGTAGCAGCTTAATTCAACAAAGTGTAATGCTCATTAAGATTTTAGGTTTTTCTCTCAGTGCATGCTTCATGGAAGAGAATCATGGCCCCTGATTTTATTACAGTATTATCATCAGTTGCCTTTAGCCTGGGTGTTAGCCAAGAGGTTAACAGTGGCCAGATCTGAAGCAAGGAAACCTCAAAGCTCAGCTAGCTCTATTTAATATATCAAGATTTCTGCATGTTTATCATAATATACATAGTAGTAACATATATTCAACATATACAACTGACAGTGTGCTTTCAAGTGACAGCAGTTACTTACTAAAGTGATTAAGACAGTACAAGTACCTTCTAATGAATGTATTTCACTATATTTAGACGGGTTTCAAAGATAAGACATCATCAGTGTAATTTGAAACAAAGAGGAGTGACAATATATAGAAACCAGGTGAGGCCCAAATGCCAATCACAAACAAGAGCTTTCATTACATAAAAGGAAACATCTGCAAAAGCCTCAAAGGGTAATGAATGAGAAGATAACCAGAACCATGTGGCATCACTCACTGATAGAAACCAACTGACAGCATATAAAAAATATACTTTTTGAGATATCAACATCAAAATATTATTAACAACTGACATAGAAAAAATATAACAACTTCTGGGGACTGCATTAGACTAAAAACAGAAAAATATTAGAAACAAAATAAGAACTGAATTGAAATCTGTGTCTCATATTGGATCTGTCTCTCTCCCCTCAACCCAAGCTGGTGATAGATGCCCCTCCCAATGCCTAAATCTGCTGGAGGTTTCTTCTTGTTAAAATTTGTAAGAATTAAACTAAAGTTTTTCCTTCCCATTATCGTCAAGTGCTGGCTGATTGGGGTAGTCTTTTTTCTGTATTATTATGGAGTCTTTACCGCATTGAGGAAACTGTAATTTGTTGCTATATAAATAAATTGAATGCGGTTGGACCAGATAAGCTAATTTTCTGAAACACTTCACTGGATTCACGTAACCCTCCAAGTTGAAGATGAATCATTGAAAATCATATGTGGCATATGTGGGATAAAGTCCCACATAGAACTTTAATCGTCTTAAATATATTTTTAAAGAAAAGAAAGACAAAGTCCTTTTCTATTTTATTATAAACATTTGACAAACATCCCAACCACCCACCCCCTTCATTAGTGATGAGCACTAATTGGTGTTTTTATTGTAGCTTCCAGCAACACCTAAGTGTGTGCTTGAGGAAGTGTGAAGACTGTGGCCTTCTGTATATCCTGTTTTGTCTGTGTCTCATATATCTTTAATCTAGCAGTGAGACCCCATCAACAGCAGACAGCTGCAGACAATACGACCTGGCCGAACAGCTCAGACAGACATTTATCCCCTTTCTGTTTTTACTCGCTTGAATGGCCATCACATCATCCAAACAGCATTTGAATACAGCGGGGAATACTCAAATGTGAAAATATGTGGACACACCCTAAAACAGATAAATGAGAAGTGTTAGGAAGTCCGCAGCTAAGAAACAGAGGGAAACTGAACATGTGCTTTACAAGAAAAATTTTTTTGCTTTAAATTATGCCATTCAGTAGCTTCAGAACATTTTTTTCAAACTTTTTCATAGTTCTAGTAAATGTTAAATATATTTCTCCCTTTTTTCTGTATCAAATCTGCAAGAGCTAAGGCCCATTGCAGTTCTTCCTTTTAGGGTCTATTTTACCTCCTGTGTAGTATATAGTTTCCCAGCATATACTGCGAATTGTCCCAATGTGTGCCAACATGTTCTCATCCCAAAACGTAACATACCGACACTATGTGACAAATCGTTGGTATGTTACGCTTTCGGCGGACAAAATGTCTGCACGTTATTTATTCAGAGACATGAGAACCGTTTGGAATGAACCTAGAGATCTACATTTATTTTACATTCTGATCATCAATCGCTTTGGAAAACACTATGAGATACGGTTACGGTTATGGTTAAGGTTAGGGTTAGGGCTGAAATACACGGCTGGAGCGTGTGTTACCACCACAAGTGTCATTCTGTTGGATTCCATCCACAATCTGGAGCGTGTCATAGGAACTATAAGACACCTCGGGATGTGACAAATTGGTGGTATGTTATGCACTGGGAATGAGAATGCCCTCAAGTGTGCATTGTGTTGTCTAACACACACAATTTAAATAGTATTAGTCGTATACAACATAGAACTTAGTGAAAGATTAGATTTACAGAATAAACCAACAGCAGGGATCGCAAAATCGCTACCCCGACGTCCCGGAGCTAGCGATATCTCCGGTCGGGCGACGAAAATCTATCTCAGCAGCGCCCGTCGGGTTATCATATAGCTAGCTCCGGCTATTACTACAAAAATAAACTACTTGCTTACCAATATCATTATTTGAATAAATAAACCGAGTCCAAAGTCATTAAGAAGCAGGTTACAATGGGGTTTCCACTCTGTGTTGTATGCAATTACAGCCTTTACGCAGAGTGTTTTGACATATTTATGGACTGCATTGTTTTTTTTGTACAATTACCCAACCAGTCTGTGCTTCTTCCTGGAAGTAAATAGACGGTGCTGGCCACATGTTAAGGTCCTCGCAGTTCAGTCATTGATGTTATAATAGCAGATGGTTGTGATGTTCTCAGTTGGGTGTTGCCTATTGAATTGTCTCCTTCTTGGAAGCCAACTAACCAGAACATATTTAGGGGAAGTGTGTGCGTGTGTGTGCATCAGTTCAATGACCGGCCCAATGGCTGGGGGAGCTGACCTCAAGCACATGTGTATTAGGGGTGCTATTGGGAGGGTGGACGGACGGTGTGGAAGTGTTCACCTTCAAGTAGAAAATAGACCTCCCTCGTCTGTACAGCAAGCATTTAACGTATTAGAATAATCAACCTTGGATTTTCTTTCCCAAGTACAATTCAATTAGCCTGCAAAAAAATCAGTGTAAGCAGACTGAAGATGCTATAGTTAAGGTTGTGAAATGGATTGGTATTGACAATGTCCTACCCACACCCCAACGATCCCACCCCACACGTGTGCATGAAGCGCCTTGAGGCAACAGTTGTTGTGATTTGGCGCTATATATAAATAAAGTTGAATTGAGTGGTGATTCATTGTAAAACACAAGCTGCAGTCAGGGTCTTACATTTATAGCAGCGAGCACATGCCACATGTATATTTAACCCTGATCACACACAAAGAGTCAAGGTCACCTTCTTGTAACGACACAGCATGTCAGTATATAGGGCCTCTGAGGATGAAGGATGTATAAAGATAGAACATCTTAATTTTTTTTGGAAAAACACACACACAAAATCCCAAAACAGTACTTGGGTACATTACTTGTGAACATTTGAAAACGGATTTTCTTGAAACTGGTCTTAATTCAAACTGTAAAAAATATTGTGGGTGAATGCAATAAGTGGATGCAATCTTGACTGAAAGCTATCTTTTCTGATACTATTTCGAGCTTCATTGAAATAACACAAACCACAAATTATCAAAAGATTACAGGTCTTGTAAGCTTAGTGTTTTCAATGTTAGTTTACCGATTGCTGAAGAGTTCATGAGTATATCCAGAACACATAAGAGAAGGGTTGCAGCCAATCTGGAGCTCCATAGTAGGCAGAAACATGTGACCTGAATAGATACAGTGGAAATCGCGCAAGTCTATCGTAAAGGCTAGGACAGAGTCAGCCATATGCTGCATGGCTGAGAGCAGCTATCTTGGGTTCGAATCCAACCTATGGCCGTCTGTGTTCCCTGCTCTCACTCCCTCAGCTTTCCTGTCATTTTTCAATTTACCGTTTCAAATAAAGCTGTAAAAAGCCCAAAAAAACCAACATGGAACCCTAACCATACTGTGTGTGGAGGTCCACACCTGTTATTGCCACTGTGGAGCTCCATAGTGGCTGCAGCCAGGTGCTCTTGACACATAAATGTTAGCTTTGTTTGTTTTTCCTTTGAGAAAAATATCTGCCTTCTTAGCTGCACTATATACAGCTAAGATTTTATGGTAGTTGTTAACTCTTTCTTTTTTCTTTTACTTTGTGGCATGCAGCTTAGCTTTTTGTACTTAATTAGGAGGCGGCTGTTGCTAGCCGGTGAACCAAAACAGTGGGGAGTTGGGCTGAACAACTAAACGATGAGCCAACAAAGGTTAAGGTTAAAGTTGCCTTACAAAACTGTAAAATCTGTAAAGATTTAAACAGTCGCTTTGTTCATTCAGTGGGCTGGTTTCAGTCATTATGCAAATGTAAAATGGTAAATGGCATGTATTTGTATAGCGCTTTACTTAGTCCCTAAGGACCCCAAAGCGCTTTACACTACATTCAGTCATTCACCCATTCACACACATACAAAATGTACTGTTTATAAGATTGGGGAAACCTGCAGTCAGCTGAGACTGAAGAAGTCCATAGGATGGGTGACGAAACGTTTCTCCCACTGAAAACACTACGTCCAGATGAACAGAATCAACTTTGGAGATAAGCAGAATGTTATTTCATATCTATATCAACAATGCAGCTTCAAATCAGAAGTGAGTCAAAAAAAGACCACAATCTGATTAGCGAGTCAGTTAGCCATTGCTAGCCGTCTTTTATTTCGTTGTGTCAAAATTAAATATATTTAGGACATTTTTAATATTTTTAGTAGGATATTTTTAGGATACCCAGCATTATTTTTGACTTGGTTTCTTCTCCAGAGTTTTAAATCTGTTACTTTTCTCTCTCACTAGACCTCACTTGTACATGAGAAAACAGATGCACCATATTTTATTTATAGACCACAACAGGGTAAGTTGGTTGTACATCCATCCATTCCGTTTGAGGAAAAGCTAAACAGACCTCATTTAGCATGAGGGAAGCACATTCACAACACACTGAATTCCTCTCAAGTCATTTGGAGTTACGCAAGTGCCTTCACTGTGCATGAGATAAGCCTTCAGAGACAGAAACAGTCTTGTTTTTGTAAAGTAATATCTGTCAGCCAGAAGACATTGTAAGCATCTTTCTACTGTAGTGTAACCCGTAAACCTACATCACACTGACATATTGAGAGCAGGTAGCTTTCTTGATGTTGTTATTGCTTCTAATTATGACATAGATATTCCATGCTTATGGTGTGTGGTGTGTCAGAGGATTAAAAGGATTAATGTGCAAACAGACGCACTTCTGTGTAGCCCGAGCTAAAAAGTTGAAAACCTCTTGTATTTGTTGCAGTTTTTTGTTTTTGCAGTTCAGCGCCCGGACATGTTCTGTTCTTATCAGCTGAGTCTCAGGACAACGTGTCTAATAAGATGCATCGTGATCTCGTCTTCTTTGGTCCGAGTCCAGTGAAAACACCCACAAACTCACCTTCTGTTGTCATGGAGATTAGATGATTCTAAAATGACACCATTTTTGTTCTTCAGAGTTCAGAGTTCAGAGTTCAAGGCTAATTCTGACACTTTCATGTGGCTGTTAACACTTTCTTGTTTTTTTTACATTTTTGGTCACATCAATTAAAACACCAGTTTTTCTTTAACTCCATGGAAAAAGATGGAAAGCATTTCTGTATTACTTTATAACAAGTTACAGTTTTACCAAGTACACCACTGATGTTAGAATTCTAAATATGGACAAATCAGTTTACTGATTTTTATTTCCATGTCTACTGAGTTTATTCAACTTTATTTGGCTTTCAACATATGCCCCACCCCCTGCATTCGTAATACACATTCCAGTTTGCAATGAGACGGTATGTCATGTAGTCAGGCAAAAACCTTTTGATCTGCATTAGAGGCAAGTTTACAGTAACTTTGAGTAATCTGCAATATATGAACTATGTTACTCTGCTTCCCATTAAACAAATAACATACAACGATTTAGTGTGCTGTCACCTTTAATGTTTTGTGGAAGAGTTATCCATGAAGGATGAGCTCATAAAGACTCAAGTGTTGAGCTGCTTAAGCAAAAAAGTTATGATACAGAGAGGAGAAAAGCCTGTGTGCCAACTGGCAGTGTAGGTATAAATACATAGGGATTGAAAGATGAGCTGATGGGAAACAGCATTTAGGACTGAGTGAGGACGTCTGTTTCTCTATAGGTTTCTGCCCACTATGTCTCTTTCTATGTTGCTTAATAGCAAAGCTGTTTTCTTGTTTTATTTTCTCTCACAGTCTCAAGTCTGTCAGTCTAAAGTCTTACTTCAAGACTTATGTCATTTGAAAAAATTCTGAATCAAGCCTCATGTGTATTAAAGGACATTTACATTAAGTCTCAACGATTCTGAGTTCCTAAACCTTAAATGTCTCATAGAAGTCCACATCATTTCTGAAGACTCAAGTCCGAAGTCTTTTAAAAGCAGTCTTAAGTCATTTATAAACAGTCTCTTAGCTGTTCTTTCCCAATTTAACTGAATCACACGAAACCTGTTCTAAATCCTAATGTTCGTAGAATTACTTGAGTCCTGTTGTCCTTTTGGTGTTGGACGAAAAGGACAAAAGCTCCTTGTGTAGTGTCTTTGTGGGCACTTGGCTTCCAAATTTTATACTGACTGTCTCAGAGCATTTCAAAAGAGGCTTTGCTGAATTATTGTTTCTGTGGTTATATTTTATTCCTCGAAACATGACTCCACCTATCCATCCACTCAGAGTTACCATGTAGTGGTGTTTATTCCATCAAATCTGAGCATTATCTCATTGTAGACAGGTTGCCAAATTTCTGAACCGGATGAAAGGGAATTGATTGCAGCTGCTGGAAAAGTTTGTCTTCCTGCGAAAACATTCCTGCTTGTATTGTTGTTTTATTAGCACATCATAAGCCCTGGTAGAGCTTGATGAAAAAAAGAGAAATTGTGCAAATGCTCCACAAAAGTTATCCAACGTATCATTCAGAATCAGAATCACAGTAAAAGGTTGTAGTTTTAGTTTAATGTATGTCAGTGAAGAAAATTATTGCTGTACCCAGTGGGCTAAACCTCCTTTCAAGCTCATCCCCAGGCCTGGTTCCAGAGTGGGACCCTGGTATCCCTGTTCCTGGATCCTTTGATATTTACGTAGAGGGTCATGTGAAAAAGTCTTCTTTTGTTTTGTTTTTTTTTGACAAAGTTGCCTTGAGAGACCCCACAAAAAGCCCCTAGTAGCACTTGGACACACCTCTACCACACTAAGGTGGCGATTTACAGAGGATACTTTTTTCTTTTTGTTAATGTTTTTAAAAAGCAAAATGAATGCAGACATTTTTTTGTTTAATATGTTTATTTTAATTAAATTTATGTGATAACAATAAAAAACATATACTGATTTGAGCACATGAGGGACGCTGGTCATTAACCAGTTAATGACAGAAACTTAGGCTTGGTTAAATTTACTGGTTTGACCTGTCTACCAGTGAAATGGATCTTAATTACCACTGGAAAAACTCATCAACACTGTTTTTATGCAAGTTTGCTGACACACATCTTCCAATGTTCATGCAAGTATGTGTGTGAATTTGTGCTAAGAGCATGCGCTAGAGACATGGACAAAAGCACAGCCATGAATACTCATGCAATGAAGCTCCTGGTTCACAGTTTTTGTGCTGATGTTAAGAGCAGAAGAAGTTATTAAGTCAGCAGAGCATTAGCTATTTCTCATCCACTATGTCCCTCTGTACTCAGCAACATCACTCTACAACTTTACGTGGTCTGCCACTTGGTCCTTAAAAGCTTTCACTTTGCATCAATGCTGCTTACAATTGATGATGGAATATCCGGGAGGGAAGAAATTTCACAAACTGACTTGCTATTATAGAGGCACGCTCGAGTTCAGTGAGCTCTTTAGTACCAAACATTCTTTCACATTCTTTTGTTGCAATGGAATTTACAAAACACCTTAATTCAAAGATAAAGAGGTGTGGCACTTTTGTCCATATAGTGAACTTTTGGACATCCCTGCAAGTTTAAGTGTGTAAAGGTTCACTGAGCAGTGTCCAGGCATGACACAAAGCAGCACAAACTTCTATCATGTGTCTTTCCTGTTGTTTTTTCCAGAAAGAAAGAATTGGGGGGAAAGGCAGGAGGGGTTTTGTTTTTGCTAATGGAGAGGAAAAACAAAGCAAAGCTTTCCCTCAGGGCATAGCAGCTCTGTGATGTCATATGGTTGCTATGTTTGCTGTGTGTAATCAGGGTGAGATCCTGTCATGTTTTGTTCAAAGGCAGACAAACAGACACGGTTCATTATTTGCACACGGGCTAATAACACACCCATGCTCACGTGACCCTACTGAAGAAAACAATCAGACGTCTCAAACTGGCTCTGCGTACCACAATACCGTGTCTTTCTTTTACTTTAAACTCTGTGGATTTTTCTGACTTTGTTTTATAAAAGTAATATAAAAGAGATTAATTATAAAAGTATAGAAGTGGCTGTCTAGATTTAGATTAAAACTTTACCCTCGTCTCTTAAACTAACTTGTGGAGTTCCCATTCTAATGGTGCATGCAGATTTGTCTTTGAGCATAGAGCATACATTTTGAAGTTAGGAAGACTTTGTGTTGCATCCACCACCAGTTTGGATGATTTTGTTTTTTTGTTTTTTTTATGCGCCCTAATTTCATTGCTGGGTTGTTCACAGGTTGTGAATCAGCTGATTGGTGGGTGTGTTGCATGTGACTGATGTGTATTTTCCCAGTGAGGTGGTTTTTTTAAAGTTAATTCCCCTACTTTGTTTTCTCCACATTTCTTGTATTTCTAGGGTGTAGCATTTAATAAAGTGGATGCCTAACAGGTTTCTGATATGTTGTTTTAGATCTCTGAAAAATGCAAATTCATTCACTATCATCCAAAGTTTCCACGGTTGTTTATTTTGGCCTTTTGTGGAGCTGTTACTAACTGAGGTTAAGTTATTTTTAAATAAATAGCCAAGGGATAACAAGGCAATATCTTCTGCCTCTTTCACTGTGAGCAATAAAATTCTAGTATAAAATTCATTTGTTTTTCATATCTTTGTTTTGTTTACTATACAGTCCTATGTCTGTTGAATTAAACCTATACACTATATATTCATTTGGCTTGCTTTTAAAAACTGATAATTAAGGAAAAAAGGGAGAACAAATTCTGATGTCTGGTTCTTTTCCCTTTTTTTTATCCATTTGGTTATTTCCTAATTCCACCCTTCCCTACATGTTTCTTGTCTCCTGGCTATAACCTCTGACTATTTAGAATTAGAATTAGAATTCAACTTTATTGTCATTGCACATGCACAGGTACAGGGCAACGAAATGCAGTTTGCATCCATCCAGAAGTGCTTTAGTGATATAGATATATTACAATATATATTAGCAATAGGGCTGCCACGATTAGTCGACTAGTCACGATTACGTCGACTATCAAAATCGTCGACGACTGATTTAATAGTCGACGCGTCATTTGAAGCTTTGTAAGATCCCAAAAGCAGGAATAAGTAGCAGGATTTAAGAGTGTAATAACGGACTGAAACAGAAGATGGCAGCACTGCATGTACAAGGATGCCAGCTGCCGTTAAACCCCGAAGAAGAAGAAACTGTGTCCCAGAATTCATAGCGCGGCCCAGCGCAGTTGTCAACAATGGCGGCAGCTAGTTAGTTTTAATATTACTCTTATTATTCTTTCTGGGTCACAAAATAAACGTTTAACATATTTTCAGGCGAGAATGTAGCTGTGTAAACCTCAAATATCTGCTCAGTTTATCAAGACACCACATATTTTCAAAAGCGCTCCGACGTTTTCGGAGGCGTCTGTTACCCACTAGCTCGATAGCTAGCCGGGGGCCATGAGAGCACCGGACTCCCGGCAGATCGTTTTCAAACCCACCGCCCTACTCAGGTTAAACATATACAAGTCACTTAGATAACTTAAAAATGTTATTGTTTGGCTTTTTTCAGTATTTTATTTGTTCCTGAGTAAATCGGCTGAGTTTATTAAACTCCACCGAAACAATCTGCACATTTAATTAGAATTCAATTAACTATCATCTTGTCTTTATTTTTAGTTAGCACAGACCTTAAACACTTAAAGCTGTAAGCTAATGATAGTTATATAAGAGCAGATGCTGCTGGTGCAATAAGCTGTACTTTTACGTTCAATGGATGATGATCTGACTAGTCGACTATCAAAATAATCGTTTGTGGCAGCCCTAATTAGCAATAATATAGATATGTGAGTATATTACAGAAATGGGTCTATTATGGTATGTTATAATGTACACGGTATGAAGTATGTTGTGAATATTCTATAACTATAAGTATGTACAGGCTGTAGTGAGTACAAGCTATGTACAGGCTATGAACAGGATATAAATATGAAAAACTATACAGAATATGAAATGAATAACTTTACAGAATCTGAGATATACAGCTATACAGAATGGGAACTTTGCAAGTTGTAAACAGTTGTAGGATTAAAGATTATTGAATGTACAGAATGATTATTTACACAGAGCTATACAGTAGTGCAGTTAAGATAAGTGAGATATGTGGATAATTCTACAGAGGCTATATAAAGTGCTAGTGGTTGTGAGTGGTGGTTCAGTCTAGAGCTGGGCGATATATCGAGTTTTTAAAAAATATCGATATATTTTTATACGAGATATAAGATCTGACAATATCGTTTATATCGATATAGTCTATGTTACGTTATAATTCTACTTGTGGAGCCGCAAGTTTGCCTCTCTTTCGTCCACTTCCGTCTCTACGCAACGTTACTCGGCCTCGCCTCTCTTTCACTGAACACAACTCCCCCTCCTCCCCCATCGCTTCACCTGCAGGAAGCGACAAGATGGACACGGCAAATCTCCGTTAACGAGTTACTGCGCATCGCCCCAAGCGTGGGGCTGGACGGCGTCAATGTGTTAGCTAGCTAACCACGCTAACGAGCTAACCACGCTAACGCCATGCAGCCCAGAGGTGCTGCACGGACTAAAATCCTTTCATTTTCTCAAAAGTTGACAGCGCGCCTTATGTATGAATTCTGGTTGTGCTTGATGGCCGCGAACCGATTTTATGTGGAACACGGCGCTCAGCAATCTGTCAAAAAATGTTTTAGTACGACTTTGGTAAGCTACGGAGCTGCACCGCTTGATGGATTGTCGGAGCATTACGGCTGAGCCTCGCGGAGTGATACGTACTGTGCTTCAACGTAATATTACCCCACTGTGTATAAGGACCATAAATGGCACCTGTTAAGAGACGTGGTTGCGAAGCGGATTTCAAACTCCAGGCTGTCAGTCACGCAGTACAAGTTGGGAACAGAGCAGCTGTGAAATCTGTCTTTGTTATTGTGCTCAGCGTCTTTTAGTTTACATTTTGACTGCACAATTGTGAGCTTTTTGTTATGGACAAAAACAACAGTTTTCTTTTATTTATGGAGCATTATTATTTAATAAATGCTCATAATTTATTTTTGAGTAAATTTTATGTACATCTGCTCTATGTTAATAAAAGTGCCTGTGTGACATCTGGGACACAGCTTTGACTAAGAACTCTCTTTTTGTTCTTACTTTATGGCTTTAAAAAAATATATCGAGATATATATCTTATATCGCCATCCAGCTAAAAAATATCGAGATATGAATTTTGGGTCATATCGCCCAGCCCTAGTTCAGTCCATGTTATTATTGTGTGTTTGAGGGTACAGTTGTCCATTGTGGGTGTGTGTATGTTCAGTCCATGAGTTTAACGTGGGTCAGATGTCAGGAGGCAGAGTTCAGGAGTCTGACAGCTGTGGGGAAGAAGCTGTTCCGGTACCTGGTGGTCTTAGTCCGGAGGCTCCTGTAGCGCCTCCCAGAGGGCAGGAGGGTGAAGAGTCCATGCGATGGGTGACTGGGGTCTTTGATGATTTTCCCAGCCCTTTTCAGACACCGCTTCCTGTAGATGTCTTTTATGGCAGGAAGTGGTGCTCCGGCGATGCGCTGGGCAGTTTTCACGACCCTCTGCAACCCCTTCCGGTCCGAGGCAGAGCAGTTCCCGTACCAGACTGTTATACAGTTGGTCAGGATGCTCTCGATGGTGCAGCGATAGAAGTTCACCAGGATGTCTGAGGACAGGTGGTTCTTCCTCAGAGTCCTCAAGAAGAAGAGGCGCTGGTGAGCCTTCTTGACCAGCTTGGAGCAGTTGGTCGTCCAGGTGAGATCCTCAGAGATGTGGACTCCCAGGAACTTGAAGCTGCTCACACGCTCCACAGCCGTCCCCTTAATGTGGATGGGTGGATGTGGGTCAGCATTCCTCCTGTAGTCCACGATGAGCTCCTTGGTCTTCTCGGTGTTAAGCAGCAGGTTGTTAC
The DNA here is from genome assembly GCF_057381845.1 of Rhamphochromis longiceps. NCBI lineage: Eukaryota > Metazoa > Chordata > Actinopteri > Cichliformes > Cichlidae > Rhamphochromis > Rhamphochromis longiceps. Next base: position 64,508,645 of record NC_140559.1, on the reverse strand, counting down.
TGTCGCACCACTCAGCCAGACGATCCACCTCCTCCCTGTAGGCGGCCTCATCGTTGTCACTGATGAGGCCAATCACCGTGGTGTCATCTGCAAACTTAATGATGGTGTTGGAACCATCAGCAGGTCTGCAGTCGTGGGTGAAGAGGGAGTAGAGGAAAGGGCTCATCACACAGCCTTGTGGTACACCGGTGTTCATTGTGATGGTAGATGAGCAGTGGTTATCCAGCCGGACATGTTGGGGGCGGTTGGTCAAGAAGTCCAGTAACCATTTGCAGATGAGGGAACTGATGCCCAGATCTGTCAGTTTCCTGATGAGTTGTGAGGGGTGGATTGTATTGAATGCTGAACTGAAGTCTATAAACAGCATTCTGGCGTAGGTGTTGTTGTTGTCCAGGTGTGAGAGGACAGAGTGCATTGCGATGGAGACTGCATCCTCTGTGCTCCTGTTCTGGCGGTATGCGAATTGGTGGGGGTCCAGGGTGGGGGGGAGACAGGATTTGAAGTGTGCTAGGACCAGTCGCTCTAAGCACTTAGTGATGATGGGGGTGAGTGCTACTGGGCGGTAATCATTGAGGCAAGATGGGTTGGAGTTTTTGGGTATCGGGACGATGGAGGTGGATTTGAAGCAGGCCGGTACCACAGCGTGGGCCAAGGACAGATTGAATATGTCTGTGAGCACTCCTGCAAGCTCCCCAGAACACGCTCTGAGAACACGCCCGGGGATGCCATCAGGGCCTGCAGCCTTGTGGACATTGATCCTGCTCAGCACCGCTCCTACATCGGTGGGGGAGAGAGTCAGAGGTTGGTGGTCTGGCGTCACATCTGCTTTGGTTGTGGTTGTGGGGTTCCCTCGCTCAAAACGAGCATAAAAGTTGTTGAGCTCGTTGAGGAAGGAGACATCAGAGGATGCGGGGGAGGGTTTGGTGGTCCTGTAGTCTGTGATGGTCTGGAGTCCTTGCCACATGCGTCGGGGGTTGGAGTTGGAGAAGTGTTCTTCTACCTTCTTTTTGTAATGGTGTTTGGCTTTTTTGATGCCCTTCTTTAGATTAGCCCTGGCTGTACTGTAGGCGTGTGCATCTCCTGACCTAAAGGCAGTGTTGCGGGCCTTCAGGAGGAGACGAACATCCCGGTTCATCCAAGGCTTCTGGTTGGGGTACATGGTGATCCGTTTCTGGGTGGTGACACTGTCTGTGGTTTCGGAGATGTAATCCAGTACAGATGAGGCGTACTGGTCCAGGTCTGTGTGGGTGAACATATTCCAGTCTGTGTTTTTAAATCTGTCCTGGAGCACTGCGTCTGTCCCCTCTGGCCACACTTTAATTGTCCTCACAGCAGGTTTCACACGTTGGATGAGTGGTGAATACCGAGGTGTGAGGAACAGGGAGAGATGGTCCGATTGTCCAATGTGGGGGAGGGGTGTGGCTTTGTAGGCTCCAGCCAGGTTGGAATACACATGGTCTAAAGTCTTGTCTCCTCTGGTGTGGCAGGAGACATGTTGGTGGAATCTGGGGAGGACTGTCTTTAAGTTGGTGTGGTTGAAGTCGCCAGCAACAATAAAAGCAGCCTCGGGGTGTTTATTCTGGTGTTTGTTAATGGCTGCAGAAAGTTCTTTCATGGCCAACCTAGCATTAGCGTCGGGGGGTATATACACGGCAGTGAGTATGATCGAAGTGAGTTCTCTGGGGAGATAATAAGGTCTGCATTTGACCATTAAAAACTCCGCATTAGGTGAGCAGTGACTCTCAGTAGTAGTGGAGTTCATGCACCAAGCATTGTTAATATAAATGCACAAACCTCCACCTCTGGTCTTGCCGGAGTCATCTGCTAGCCTGTCGGCTCGGTGTGTGTGGCGTCCTGCTAACTCGATAGCATTTTGTTCCTCTCTCTCTTTTTCCAGTATGTGGCTGTGAGCTGGCCCAGGGAGGATTCTTTGTGCGGCAGGGTGACTACATCTGTACTCTGGACTACCAGCGGCTGTATGGAACTCGCTGCTTCAGCTGCCAGGACTTCATCGAAGGGGAGGTCGTGTCCGCGCTGGGCAAGACCTACCACCCACGCTGCTTTGTTTGCACCTCATGCAAGTAAGAAATTAGCATGTGGAGCAGAATGCAAATAACAGATTTCATTTTTTACTTTGGTATTTCCTAAAACTAGCAAGTGGGAGAAACATGGCTTTGAGAGCAGCTTATTCATTAAGCACATAAAGTCGCTGCCATTAATATACTGTGACCTTCTAAGCACCACTAAGCCATGTGTCAATAAATCGGGCCTGCGGCACTTAAAAAAGGAACTTTGCAGTTCTGACTTTCATGACATTAACAGAAAACTGACAAAAGCAACCAAATTTTTGAGACTTTGCAACTGAGATGTGTTTTTGAAAGCATACAATAACGTGAAAAGGTGTCCTGCACATTCTGGTGCATCATCAGAGGCCTTGACTTAACATAAGCAAAGTCATTTGACCAGAACAGTTTATATAAAAATGGTGCTTTAAAAACATTCAATCAAATACTTCTTAAGGATTTGTTGTTTTAAGCGTTGGATGTAGGTGACAAGTGGATAATGAGTTAGCGCTTAAGTCAAAGGTAGTGACGAACTAGGTTTTGCTAGGTTTAGTATAAGGATTTGTGGTGATTAAACTTTAAGACGCTTAAGATTGCATGAACTGCAATGAGTGTCCTTCCAAGCATTTCAGTGCATGTGTATGTCCCTCTCCCCAAGTAGGGGCCAAGTCAGTCTAGGGGAACAAAGATTGTTTTTTAGCAAAAACATGAGAATAGTTCAACCAAATGACTAAAGAATCTGTAATGTTGTGAATAGCAAGCGCAGATGTGGAGTTTGCTAAGGAAGAGATGGATGGACATATGTTTATATACAGACAGGTTTTTTCTTAGTTTTCAAACCCAAAACAAATACAAAGTGATAAAGAGTGAAGACCGTCAGCCTTTAATGTGACGAATTATTAATGTACTCAGCACAATACAGTATGCAGTAACAAGACTGTTTAACATATTTCTTTCTTCAGTGTTGCAGTTTTAAGTTATTTAATTGCTTCTTAGCTTTCAGTAGATTAAAGGTTCTACAATATCTTCTAATTTGACAGGGACAAGTGCTCATTTCTTAGTGGCGATGAGTGAATACAACCGGTAGTTTCTTTTTGCTAGCATATAAAGGATTGGTTTGATAGCAGTCGCTGGGTTGACCAATATGCAGAACAAGAGGAAAGTCCAAGTAACTCGTTGAAAATCTAAGACGTAGAACTGTAAGTTTACTTCCCATTTGGGAAGGTCTCTTGGTGTCATTTCTAAACATCTGTAAATTCTGATCTTTGGCTCAATTCATTTCAACTGGTTACAAATACAAGTTATTTGTATATGTCCACACTTTGCCAAAAATCTAGAAGAAAACCCAAAACTGTTTCCTGAAATGAGAGGAAATTGGTTAGGGTGTTCAGGAACAACCCAAGGCTCAAGCCTGCCAAGAACTGGAAACTTTAAAAAAAATTGAACCATTCAGAGAAATCATTAAAAGCTCCAAATTGCCATGACATTCATGCACATGATGAATATATGACACACATATTTAGGTCAGTCCCACCCTTTTGAAGACACTTACCTTTTTACATACTCTTAAGGTAAGAGGACCTTTTTCCCCATTATGTTGGTAATGGGGAAAACCACAACCAATACAGCCTTCGTTCTCACAATATCATACAATTGATTGTCCCAAAAATCAGAACAGAATTGGGGGAAAAGGCTTTTAAAACGCTGCCCCTGCTTCCTGGAATAATCTGCAGAAGGAAATGAAATGATCAGAATTGGTTACCTTGGGAGAGTTGAAGTCTGTCTTAAAGGAACGAGAGAATAACTCTTTTACTCAGTGTGATAGTTTTTAATGTACTCTTAATTTGATCTGTTATTGTATATTTTACACATGTTGGTATGGGATATTGTATTTGTTTTAAATGTTATATACTTACGTGGTAAATGTATTTTGACTTTTGTTGCCATGATGCCAGGTCTCGCTTGGAAATGAGATTTTTAATCTCAATGAGATTTTTTTTTACCTGGATAAAAAAAGGACTAATAAAAAATTAATAAATGTTTAGCCCTACAAATCCACCGTACCCACAGGTCAACTACTTTTAAATCTTATTTACTGGAGAAATATTGTGTTTCAGAATTCCACTCTCCCATTATAAAGAGAACTCAAAATCGATCTTTACAGATGGAGACATCTCATAAGTATGTTTCGCACATCTCTCTTGGTGTCATTTACAAGCACATAAAGCTATAATAGACATACGTGTATAAATATAGGACACACGTGTCACTGCACACCAAACAGTTGCACTCACCTTTTTCAATCTACGTGCATGCGTCTCCTGTATAGTGTGTCTGTATGAGAGTGTTGTTTTCCAGGCCCTGAAAGGTAATGGAAGCCTCTCGCAGGCAGGAATTTTAAGTGTGTGGTCAGTCAGTGCAGCCACTTTGCCCATTCCCACAGCTAGTGTAAAGTGTCTTTTGAGCTGGGGGTGGGTTTTCTGTGTGTGTGTGTGTTCATCCGATCATACTTTGGTCATCCCGTTGCTGAACCTGAGATCAGAATGTTCCAGTGTGGTATTTGGAGTTCCCTTACAACAAATGGTGCCTTTGTGATAGTAAATCACACGGGCCTTTTGTGAGCAATATAAAAATGAGGCTAATAGGACAAGTGCTGCTTGAAATGAGACATCATATTGTGATTAGTATATTTTTCGTATGTATGTCACAGTAAAAGGCAGTTATTTAGTAATCGAGCTGTTTTTCATTTTGCTGTCTGGATTTTCTTTATGTGTCTGTGTCTCTCCACATGCAACGGTTTAAAAGTTTAATGTGGGCAGCTAAGTGTTTATATTGGAGTTTTTCCAAGGTGAGTGTGAACAGGAGGTGCAGCTAATGTTAAAATAATGTCCTGCAGTCTGGTATTGTAAGCAGGTAGTCTTTGCATCTTGTAAATAAAACTCACAAAATGCTACTCTCCTGTTCAAACATATAATGATGAGTAAAAAAAAGCATTGCTGGTGTGGATGAATGGCAGTTAAAATTACATATGAGTCAAAACCATTTACAAATAGTGTCACTAAAATAGTGTATTTTAGACAGTAACCTGCTACCAATAAAATGATAAAATGATATTTGTGTAATATTTTAACATAAACATGGTAATATGATGACATTAATGCAGTAATAAACCAATAGCAATGAGGGAAAATGGGTTGATGGGTTTCAGATTTTATGCTTCCATCAACCTAATACCAAGAATTAAACTGTAAGCAAGACTTACAAAAACTCACAATGTCAGGTTTGAAGACATAACTTTTTGTCTATTTATGCATGAGTCATCTTTAATCTCAGCCATTCACAGTCTGCCAGGATGTCTTCCTCCCTCAGTAGCTGGCTGTGTCAGTGTGACAGCAGCTCCTAATATCACATTTCAGAGCTGTAGGAAGCTGCACGTGGCAGCAAGTCAGAGCCCAGCTCTGCCAAGGATCCATCATTCCTTCTGCATTTGACTCGATGACGGCAGCTGTTTGTGAAGCAGACTGCACAAACAGCCAGCAGACATTAACATTGTTTCATTGTCATTGCAATAACTCTTTAGCTGTATAATGGCATTTGTCTTTGGCTTGTAAGTGAAGCCAGTGTCCGTGTTGCACCTCTTTCATTTCCTACTAGATATTACAAACAAGAAAAAGTAGAAATTTAAAGATTTGAACATGAGATGTCAAAACAAAGATCTCCATCCAAAACCAATGCACTGACAGCCCACTGTTACAGGTTTTGGGCTTCTGGTGTCTTTCCAGCACATGCTTAAACATGACTGCAGGGATTTATCCACATTCAGACACATCAGCATTAGTGGGATTCAAGGCTGTCGTTTAGGTGATAAGTCCTGGTACTCAGTCACTGTTCCACTTTATCCCGTAGGTGTTGGATAGTGCTCCTAAAAAGAACCCAAGTACACTTCAGCTTAAGGTCATGAACAGATATCCCGTCATTCTCCTTCAGGATGTTTAGGTAGACAGCAGAATTTAATTTAATTCTATTTATGCAGCACCAAATCACAACAACATGCACCTCAAAGTGCTTTATATTGCAAGATAGTCCCCACAATAATACATACAGAAAAAAAGCCAACAGTCATATCAGCCCCTATGGACGAGCACTTTGGCGACAGTGAGAAGGAAAAACTCCCTTTTAACAGGAAGAAACCTCCGGCAGAACCAGGCTCAGGGAGGGGCGGGGCCAATATGCTGCGACCGGTTGGGGTGAGAGAAAGAAGACAGAACAAAAGACATGCTGTGGAAGAGAGACAGAGATTAATAACAAGTGTGATTAAATGCAGAGAGGTCTAAAATTCATGAATTCATGGTTCCATTTATCACAACAAGTCTTTCAGGTCCTGAGGCAGCAAAACAGCTGCCAGACCATCACACTACTAGCACCATATTTTACTGTTGGAATGATGTTCCTTTCCTGAAATGCTGTTACTTTTACACCAGATGTAATGGGACACACACTTTCCAAAAAGTTTAACTTTTGTCTCGTCATTTGAGTATTTTCCCATAAGTCTTGGGGATCATCGAGATGCTTTCTGGCAAAACTGCGACGAGCTTTTAGGTTCCTTTTGCTCAGCAGTGGTTTTCGTCTTGGAGCCATTTTTGCCCAGTCTCTTTCCTATGGTGGAGTCATGAACACTGACCTTAACTGAGGAAAGTGAGGCCTGCAGTTCTTTGGATGCTGTTCTGGGGTCGCGTCCTTTTGGATGAGTCGTCACTGCACTCCTGGGAACGTTCACCATTGTTCCATGTTTTCGCCATTTGTAGATAATGGAGTCCCACAGCTTTAGAAATGGCTTTATAACCTTTTCCAGCCTGAGAGATCGCAATTATTTTGTTTCTCATTTGTTCTTAAATTCCCTTGGATTACTGCATGATGACTGGGATTTGAGGATCTCCACTGTGTCAGGCAGAACCTGTTTAAGTAAATAGTGGCAAAGAAAATACAGCAGGTTTTTAGAGACTCAAGTCTCTAAATATATGCGTTAACGACTGAACCTGATGTAAATAACCAATAAAAATATCCAACAACAGCTGACAAGCTTAATATATAAACAATTCTTTTGAAAGATTTAGGTTTTCCTTTTAACGGCTATTAAACCAGTTTTACATCAGTCTTCAGGGGATTGCATTTAGTCATAATAGCAGAGAAGATTAAATAAATACATTAAGTTATATCAGAACATGTAACAATAATTAGTTACATATTTTGAGTAGTAGGCTTAGAGCTTGGGCTTATGACCTCAGCATTTCTAACTTTCTAGAGCGCTCTCTGGCATTTCTTGTGAAAGATATGATGACAGATCCTCCTTACAGGTGAAAGTCATCAGCATAAAAATACTTTCAGGGGTTGGAGGGTATTACTGATTGGTCTGTAGAGCCTTCTGAGGAGCCTTTTATGCACCCTGATGGACCAAATTTCATTTCAGAGTAGAACAAACTGTAATGTATCTGTCAAACCCCTCTGATCATCTACTGTTTTTCTCTTTGTTTGTAGACAGCCATTTCCAGCCGGTGACCGAGTGACATTTAATGGGAAAGAGTGTATCTGCCAAAAGTGTACCCAGCCTCTTCCCGCCAACAGCCCTGCACCCATACAGGCTGTCCACAGTCAGTGCTTTTCTCCTCTGTTTGCCTGTTTGAAAGCATAACTCATGCCATAAGTAAACTTCGGATTGTTTGTTCCTTCACTTAAATTGGCACTTTCCTAAATTGTGTTTTCCTCATAGAAAACAAAATGTCCAAAGTTTCTTTTGCCCTTCAACTCAGTTAAATCAAAGAACTTTTCCACTAAAAGAAAGCAAACTCTAGTGTTTGAATTTGACCTAGTCTTTGTTATTTTGTTCTCTGTACAGACTGCTGTGGCTGTGGAAAGGAATTTAAGAATGAACAGTCACTCGTGGCACTGGACAAGCACTGGCACCTGGGCTGCTTCAAGTGTAAAGTCTGCAACAAGGTGCTCAATGCCGAGTACATCAGCAAGTACGTCTGGCTGAATATACTTTCATTATCATAATACTTCATTAATGCTGTTATTTAGATTTAATCTAGATGCTTGCGCCTGTCTCTAACCTGCTTGTTTGTCTTGTGTCATTTTTACAGGGACGGGATCCCCTACTGTGAAATGGACTACCACGCCATGTTTGGCATCCAGTGTGAGAGCTGTAAGAAGTACATTACAGGGAAAGTCCTTGAGGTACAGCACTGCTGGCTTCCATTAAGAACAAAACCTTTTTTGGCTGTTAGCATGTAGCATGTGGTTCAACTTACTTGTTGTCTACTCTATATGAACATGCACAGGGAGAAGAATAATGGAATTACAGTAAATATAAATGCACAAAAGGAATAACTGTTGAAAACACTGAATAATCTGAATCGATAATCCCACTTAATCCAAGAATGTTGGTTCAGTTTATTCAGTGTTTGGTTTACACAGTAGTTAAATCATCAGTAAGGTGGTATTTCTAGGACAGCTATAGGAAGTTAAACCTCAGACTTGGCCATTCCTTCTCTTGGCCAACCATACAGCACTGATGTGCTGATAACCTTCATTTTTTAAAATCAGATTGCTTGCAGTATTTTTTCCTACTTTGTTCAAACGCTTCTTGTCTAATTCTCAGTGACCCGACAATTAATTTATTAAATAAGCTTGTTCCTTCCAAGAGCTGCATTATTAGATTACACTGTTGACAGTGAGAGAGCATTATACTTAGTGCAAGAGGCTTCTAGTTGACAGTACAACTTAATCACAACTGCCATCTAAATGAGTGATATCAGTGTTTGTATGCCAGTGTGAACTGCAGGATATGATTCTGCAGGTCATTGTAGTGATGTTTCTGTTGGGTAGTTCTGTCATAGGGCACATATTTAAGATAAAGTTCAGTATGAGACAGTGAACCTGTACACAAGCTAAAGAATTATTAATAGAAAGTCATCATTAAATGGCTTACTTAGACTGGTTTTCAATTCAGATCAGTTTAACTCATTCATCCATCCATCTTCTTCCGCTTATCCGGGGCCAGGTCGCAGGGGCAGCATCCTCCCTCTTCCCGGCCACTTCCTCCAGCTTGTCTGGGGGAACACCAAGGCGTTCCCAGGCCAGCCAAGAGATATTATCTCTCCAGTGTGTCCTTGATCTGCCTCCTCACCTCAACTGAGCCAGTTGAGGTGAGGAGGCAGATCAAGCAGCGGCTCTACTCTGAGCCCCTCCCAAATGGCTGAACTCCTCATAGGGAGAGGCCAGTCACCCTTTGGAGGAAACTCATTTACCCGCAGAATTCAGTGCATTTCAGTTCACTTTTATTTAAACAACAGTTGCCTCATGATGCTTTATTGTGCGTTTTATAATATAAAAGAGAGAAACCCCCAGCAGTCCATCGACGCCCTATAAGCTTAAAACAGAGTGGGTAAGTATGTGATCGGAGACAGAGAAAGAGGCTACAGAAAAACACAGCGAGTTGCATTTTACATGTTTCTCATGCTCATATTTCCACTTAACTGATTCCAGGACTGACCTCATTTCCCCAAAGAGACCATTAAAAATTCATCATATTTGCAAATGCAAATACATTACCTCTTGTCATGGGGGTTTACAGTAACACCACATACCTTAAAACAGCCAAAGGTATTTTGTGTGTTAGTTTTCTTGTAATTGCTGGTGTTTACTGAGCATGCAATTTACTGAGCATATAGTTGTTAAGGGTGCGTCTCTTTCCAGGAAACATATACTTAATATCCAGGTTGAACTGCACGTAGTCTAAAGTGAAGTGCTGCTTTTGTGGTTCCATAACAAGCTTCATAACTCCAGCAAAAACAAACACCCATATCAGAATAAAATGTTTGCCAAAGCTTAGACTTCTGATTGTTGCATGAAAACTACAGGGAGTTGAATCTCCGGGGTGATATGATGTAACACAAGTTAATGACATTGCAACAGCAGATGCAGATGGTGCGTGCGTTGATAAGTGCTGAAGGAATGATCCCCATTCTGGAAGAAGGAACACGGCAATAACAAATAAAAGAATAGTGGCAGAGAATCACGCAGCCAGGATCTGCTCTGTTGTTGAATATTCAGTGCAGTCTGACTGAGTCTCATGTTTTAGAAATGGAGCTATAGCACAGATTGCACACTGTCACCTGCCTCTCACCTCAGTGTCCTCAAATGATCACTTTCTTTGACTGAAACCATTGGTTCATCTTCATCAGTGAGCGTGATGACGCAGTGCATGTTTTAAAGTGTGTCATCAGATATGTGGGACAGAACAATGGCATTTGTGATCCTTATTTTAACACCTTTGCTTGAGTTAGCAGCATGAGGTGGAATTGCAAATAAAGTTATAAATGTCCATAGGATCTACCATAGAAAGACAACTTCAGCTAGCTAATAGTTAGCTGGGCTATTACTGTCTTATCATCAACATTCAGGGTTGAATGATGATGCTGTCTCATGCTAGCTGTGCAAGGCTGCACTTTGAAATAGTAACTGAAAGACTGTTCTTTCAAAATGCCGTGACATTTGGTTGAGATCAAAGAGCACACAGAGGTCATACTGCACTGAGTCAGTAACTGCAGATAACAGCAATGGAATTGAAGCTATGTTTATTGTTGCCCGGTGTTCCTTTTGCCATGGCATTTATTTCTCATCCAAGATGTTAGTCAGTCAGTCACTTTGTCAGTGAAACAGTGAGAGTAGACACTGTGATGTGTAACTGGAAATACTGGGAATAGTAAAACAAAAAGATGAAGAAGAACCAAGAACCTAAAAGAAGTCTAGATGCCTTTGAGTCAAGCACTTGAAACATATGTAACCAGGATGGCAGACATATTGTCTTGTATTCTGCATCTTTAGCCGATGCAGGAATATGAAAGGACATGAAATGAAGAAACATTTTGGATGAGCAGCCCAAGGTAGTTCAGCTCATTTGACTTAAGCACTTGCCATGACCTGGATGATTAAGAACCTACACAAACATTATTGAAAGGTTTAAACTTACTGAGCTGAGGGAAAACAATATGTAACACCCAAACTATACCTGATGAGATTAAGTATTTCTGCTGTCAGCCAAGCATCTGTGCTACTGATCATTGCCTAATTTGCTTCATTGGCTTTTTTATTTCTGTCACTGTTCATACTGACTATTAAGTTCAGTGTTAGTTTGAAACACCTTCAACATCAGAAACAAGGCTTCAGTATTTTTTAACCATTTGGTTTCAGTGTTCAAGATCACTTTGTGGTGCAGTGGAGATATGAATGTCACTTTTTAATAAGGTTCTGTATTTGAATGAATGAGTAGATGAGAAGTGCTCGTATTCTAAAGCACTTTGAGTGGTCGGTAAGACTGGGATGTCAGTCCATTTACTTTAAAGTTGAATATATTCTGAGGTAAACTTTTGATTTCAGTATCAGATGACGCAGCATTCGTGCCAGTACTTTTCTCTTACAGTATTTTGAGCTGTAAAATCATGAGCTGCATATAGATCCCATTGCTGTTGTGTTCTAATAACCTGTGATGCAACACAGAGCTTGATGTATGTGCAATCAACTGGATTGCAGACCATAGACCATGTTTGTGTGTCTGTGTGTTCATACTGCCACAAATTTATTCCAGCCTTCTAAATGAATCACATTCCTCACCTGACTGGTTCCTGGAATTGCGAGATGAGCAAATGGAGAGAGCATTAGAGGTAGGATAATTTTGAGAAAACATATGGACTGTAGGTAGCAAAGATATAAAAAGCAGCTCTCCCATTATCTAAAGCCATACTCTGCATGAGATTCAGCCACAAACTTCAACCCTGGCTGACCAGCTAC